>NC_060278.1:82595081-82610974 GCF_021613505.1 Equus quagga | reverse complement strand
TAAAAGGATGAAAAATAATATACCATGCAAATACTAACAAAGAGAAAACTGGAGTGGCTCCATGAACACCAGACAAAGCACACCTCACAGAAAAGAAAATTACCAGGGATAAAGAAGGCACTAAATAACAATGAAAGGGTCAAGTCGCAAAAAAGACAACATTCTTAAATGTGTATTTAAATAACAAAAAGTACCTGAAAAATCCTCCAAATACTTCTTAAAAGTTTTTAAAAACTTCTAAATAATCCACGGGTCAAAGAGGAAGGCTTAAGAGAAACTATGAACTTTTGAACTGAAGGAAAGTGAAAATATATTTCAAAATGTGTGGAATATAGCTAAAGCAATGTTTAGCAGGAAAATGTATATCATTAAATACGTGTATGAGAAAAGAAAAAAGGTGTCAAATCAACAATCTAATATTCCACCTTACGAGACTAGGGGAAAAGAGGAGCAAAATAAACCCAATGTAATCATAAGGAAATAACAAAGATAGATATAAAAATAAAGAATAATGAAAATAACAAAGATAGGGGCTGGCCCCGTGGCCGAGTGGTTAAGTTTGCGTCCTCCGCTTTGGTGGCCCAGGATTTCGCCAGTTTGGATCCTGGGCGCGGACATGGCACCACTTGAGGCTTTGGGGAGGGGAAAAAAAACTGATTTAAAAACTTTTATCTGGAAATAATTTTAGAATTACAGAAAAGTTGAAAAAATAATAGAATTTGATATGCCCTCATCGGTGTCCCCTAATGTTAACATTTTACATGCCATAGTACAATTCCCAAAACCAGGAAGTCAACATTGACAATAACACTACTAACAAAACTTCAGACTTTACTAAAATATTGCCAATTTTCCCACTGATGTCCATTTTGCTGCGCAGCATCCAATCCAGGACCCCACATTGCATCGAGCAGTCATATGTCCTTAGGAACTCCCTTAGAGTGATCTGCTAAGAAATAATATCCCTCAGGTGAAGAAAAAAATTATTTGAAAATCAACAATTACTTCAGTTTCACTTCCACTTTTTTTTTTCTTAAAATTCAGGTAAAGTTAAATTTAATGCTTTCATTTAAAATATTATTGCAATAACACCCATATAACATGAGTTGAAGGAGGGATTAATCTCTCAATATTCATCAGAAAAAAGAATCTGATCAAGGTGCTGAAATGCTCTCCGAAAACTTTTATTTAGCCAGAAAATAACACCATGCCCAGGGACTACTGGAGGTGATGGGAAACCTTTGAAAAGTTTTCAGCACAGGAGTGATCAGATTTGTATATTTCAAAACACGTCTGTGGCTGCTATGCAGAGGATGAATTAGAGGGCTAAACCTGGAGGAGGCAAGTTATAATAAAGGCTGTTATAATAAAACAGGTAGACCATTTAGGAACCCATTCAGCTCTAAGTAACAGAAAACCCAAATAATAGTGGCTTATACAAAAGAGGGGTTTGTTCTTCTCAAAAGAAATTCAGAGATCAGCAGTTACTGGGGTTGTCAGCTATTTCACCAAGGATCCAGACTTTTTTTTTTTTTCTGTCTTTCTGCTCCATCATATTGGCTTTCATCCTCATGGTTGTCACTTCATGGTTCTAAGATGGCCACCACAGCTCCAGACATCACATCCATGTTCAAAGAAAGAAAAATTCCAGACAGGTATAAGGCTCTATATATACCCCTTTTACCTCCAGGAGACTTTTGCTTCCATCTCCTTGGTCAGAACTGTCACTTCTAAGTGCAAAAGAGGCTGGAAAAGTGAGTATTTAGCCTAAGATTATGCACAATACAGGTGCAAAAAAAAATCTGATGCTTTTAGTATGGAAGAAAGAGGGAATGTCTACTTTGGGTAAACAGCAGTATCTGTCAGACAGGTATGAGATTAAGAACCCCAAACTATGTCAGTGAATAGGGGCTGGAGCTGAGCAGATACGGCTGAGATATTTACAAGATAGGAAGGGCAGAACTTGGTGACTGACTGGCCATCAGGTATGAGGAAGAGAGAGGAAAGAAGATGTCTCTCGGGTTTCTGAGTTGGTAGAATAGGTGAATGGGGGTGCTAGGACTAAGGGGAAAATGCTACCTGCTGTTTCCTTGGGGCTTCCAGTATATTGGGCAACATTAGGAAAATGTTCCTTGATTACTTTTTTAAATGATAACCAAAACATCCACCATCTAATAAACACAAACAATGGACCAGGCATGGTACCAAATGTCTTATATTCACTGTCTCATCTAATCTTTATAACAACTCAGTGAGTTTGGTCTTTTGGTCATTGGAATATCACCAGTGTCCAGAAAAAACCTGACCCATAGTAGATGCTCTATAAATAGTAAACAACGGAAGAAAGGAAAGCAGAGTTATCATTATTTTATAGGTGAAAAGTCTGAGGCTCAGAGAAGTTGAATGGCTCGCCTAACTAAGGCCATCCATCTGCAGAATGGTAGAGCCAACAGTTCACCTTAGCCCTCTGCTTTTCCACCATGCTTTCCCATCTTCCTGTTAAACAAAGCTATGAAACTCTCACTTCAGAGAAAATGGAACCACTGGGAAAATGGAACCTTTCCGGACACCAAACCCTTCCATACCTTCAAAGCCCTGGGCGATCTGGCTCCCCGATCCAGTCTCCTGTCACTCTCCCCTCTTTACTGAGCTCAGGTCACTTCGCTCCTTGCTCACCCAGAGGTCTTCCAACCTCAAAGCTGTCCTCAGGCTCTTCTCTCTGCCCCCAAATCTCCATTCAGCTCCCAGGCAAACAGGTGGCTCCTTCTCATCCATCAACTCTCAGAAGCTTTCCCTGACTCTAAGACTAGATCAAGTTCCCCAGGTACAAGATCTCTTAACACCACCTACCCCTTTTCTATAGCACTTCTTGGAGCCTATAATGAAAAAGGCATTGGCAGGATTATCTGTTTATTGTCTGAACTTGTGCTAGAATGGAGTTCTGTGAAGGCAAAATATCTGACTTGTTCACTACACCCTCAATGTCCAGCACAGGGTCTGGCACACAGTAGGTGTTCAGTATGTATCTTATGCTTGAAGGGATAGATAAATGAATGTGATGGATGGGTGGATATCATGGATGGATGGATGTAATGAATGGATGAATGAATAAACAGATGGATATATGGATGGATGAACACATGGACAGAAAGATGCTATAGATGAATAGATACTGTGTACGGATAGCTGAATGAATGAATGAATGGATGGATGGATGGATGGAGGGAGGGATGGATAGATGGATGGATGGATAGATGGTTGGATGTATGGATGGATGGACAGATGGATGGACGGATGGATGGACAGATGGATGGGTGGATGGATGGATGGATGGATGGACGATGGATGGATGGATGGATGGATGGACGGATGGATGGATGGATAGATGGGTGGATGGATAGATGGTTGGGTGGATGGATAGATGGTTGGATGGATGGATGGACAGATGGACGGACGGATGGATGGACGGATGGATGGGTGGATGGATGGATGGATGGATGGATGGAGGGAGGGAGGGAGGGATGGATGGATGGATGGATGGATGGTTGGGTGGATGGATGGGTAGATGGATGGATAGATAGATGGATGGATGGATGGGTGGATGAAAGGCTTTCTCTTGACTACCTATCCCACAGGGTTCTCCATCTCATATTCCCAGGTTTCCCGGCAGGTTATCTCCTGCTGCAGCTTTGATTATTCCTCCTTCCTTTGCTGAGAAAGACTGCCTGGTTGGATTTCACCTGGGCCCACACTGCTGGGAAAGTAGCCAAGGGACTCCAGGTCTGACTTGGGTGTGCAGCAGCAAGAGATTGTGGGTTGCTGTGGAAATATCCTCTCCCTGAGAAGAAGGTGGGCCCATGGCATTATACAGCAGAAAGCATTCTTTAAACTTGTCTTGCACAAACAATTTAGAGTTAAATTTTACCTGAGCCATGAATCACACTGCTGTCAGTCTCTCAGTCAACCACATCACTGAGCCAGCAACCTTTGTGAGAGCTACTATTTATATAGATACAAATGCATGTATTTATACAGACATGGGTATAGGCGCAACTCTGATTAATTGTATCCTTGGGGAGAAAGACTTTTTCATCCCTCCTCCAGTTGTATTTAGTAAAAGCTGGTTCAAGGATGTAGAGATGGAGGTCCTTGAAGCACCGGCTGTGCCAGGAGTGGGAGGAGAGATCAACGATTCATTCAGCAAACACTTCCTGATGCCTACTCTGGGAGTAGGGAGTGGGGTGGTGGAGGGTATGAAAATTAATAAGACAGAGTTTTTGCCTCCATGTTATTCAAAGTCTGGTGTGGCTGCTGACTGACAGGAGGAAGGATAGTGGGTGGTTTAGGAATTAGACTCAAATCAAATAGATGGAGATTCAAATCCTATCTTCACCATGTCCTTGCTGTGTGACCTTGGCTAGTTATTTAAAGTCTCTGAGCCCAAGCTCTCACTTCACCTCTTTTGGTAAACATGTATATAAATAGATATTTTTTTTTCCTGCCTCCTGAAGTTTGTGTGAGTCTGGAATAAGACAATAAATATAAAGCCTGGCACAGAGTACACACTCAAGAATCATCATCATTATCACCAGCATCGTCATCATATAGCCAATACTTTTTCAGAGTTCAGTATGTGCCAGGAACAAGAAGCACTTACATGTATTAACTCACTTAATCCTCACAATGACCCTAGGAGAGAGATATTATTTTTCCCCATTTTTCAGATGAAAAAAGTGTGACACAAGAGGTTAAGTGACTTGCCCAAGGTCATACTCCTACTAACCGATGGAGCCAAGCCTTGAACTCAGAATACAAACCCAGATCCAGAGGGTCACATATCCACCCCAGGATTTCTTTAGCATCCTCTGGCACCCTTTCCTTTTCTTTTCTTTTTTTTCTTTGGTAAGAAAGATTGGCTCTGAGCTAACATCTTTTGCCAATCTTCCTCTTCTTGCTTGAGGAAGATTGTCCCTGAGCTAAGATCTGCACCAATCTTCCTCTAATTTGGATGTGGGATGCTGCCACAGCGTGGTTTGATGAGCCATGTGTAGGTCATGCCCGAAATCTGAACCTGCAAGCCCCAGGTCTCTGAGGCAGAGTGCACGAATTTAACCACTACGCCAGTGGGCCAGCCCCTCTAGCACCCGTTTCTTAACTGTGATGATCCTCCTGGCCCAGCCCAATAACAGAGGGGAAATTGCTTCTTTGATCGTTAATTATTGTTAAATGCCCAGTATCTTATATAGGAGAAGGAGTAACATGTCGTGTTTCTGGTTCAAATCCATGCTCTTCTCTCAAGTTAAAGAAAAGATTCATAACAATAGTAATCAGATGAACAATCTACCCTGAAAGGCACAGAGAGAGGCTTTCACCCAGGTCAGGATTCGATGTCACTGACCTGCCATATGATTTGGGGCAAGTCAGTTCCCCTCCAGTGCCCTGTCAGTTACAATCAAATACTTTCTTATTTAACACACACTTCTTTAGTGATTGTTCTAACATTTTACAAATATTAATCTTCACAATAATCCTATGAAGTAGGAATTATTTATCCCCATTCTAGGGATGGGAAATCTGAGGCACATGTGTGAAAAGAGGTCAGATAACTTGCCTACAGTCAGACAGCTGGTAAAGGAGCCAGGATTCAAACCAGGCAGCCGGGCTCCGTGGTCAGTCCTCCTGAGCATGACGCCCTCCTGCTTCATTCGCCTTATCACACTGCACCCTCCCAACGACCCAGAGTGGGTAAATATCACCATCCGCATTTCACAGATGAGGACACCGGGGCTCAGCGAGGTAAAACCACTTACCCAAGTACTCCGGCTTGTAATGGCAGTGCCCCAAGACACAGGCTAGGTCTGCCATAGGCAAGGAGTTCACACAGAAGCACCAGGACCTTTCTGCAGGACAAATCTGATGAGGCCACTTTTCCCGTTAGATCCACTTATTGGCTCCTCATATCCCTCAGGATAAAGTCCAAGTGCTTGAACCCGGCTTATCTGACCATCTGACCAGCGCCCTCTCTGCCCTGTTGTCTGCCACTGCCTCCCACACCACTGAGTCAAATGAATAACACGAAGCTCCCAGAGTCCCAGCTAAACCAGCATCCTGCCCTGATGCCTCGAAGAGCCCAGAAACTTCCACTCCACAGCCTGAGGAACAGAACTCCCCCCCAACCAAGTTCCTCTGGCTTCCAAGGAACTTTGCCTGGTCCCCTCTGTTGACTGTATCTGGGGCCATTGTCTCTCACATCTCTGCATCTTCCCAAACCCCCTATGCAGCCCCCTCAGTGGGCTCCCCCAGCACTCCAATCACAGCAAGCTTTAAACAAAGCCAGGGGTGAGTTACGGGGAGGTGTCCTGAAGGACTGGATGTTGGCTGGGCCCCCGACCCTTGACCCACCCTCATAGGCATGCCACAGGGAGGGAGCAAGGGGTGGGGTGGAGGGAGGGAGGGCCCACAAACACTGGTAGCACCCCACCCCATCACCATTCCTAATTCATTTCAGAACCAGAGCATATTCCTCTCCTTGTCTCAGTTTCCACATTATCGCAATCGCTTCTTATCGCAATCGCTTCTTGACAGCTAAGCAATGATCTTGAAGATCTCATAATCCATCCATCCCAAGGAGCTTATCAATTTATGTCTTTTAAAAACTGATGGGGTTCTTCTAAGACAAACCATGCCTGGGTCCCACCCTAGTCCAACAGAAACCAAATCTGTTGGAGTAGGACCCAGGTATTTGGATTTATTTAATTCCACGCTTCCCCCACAACCCCACTACCCTTAACCATTTCCACTCCCACTGTGTGGTTAACTCTCACTGGCCTTTTCAGTGTCACTTCCTCCAGGAAGCCTTCCTACTGTCATTCACCAACCCACACTGGGCACTCATCCTCAGCTCCCACAGTGCACTGTACGTCTACTGTTTTCACACTTAACACCTTGGTGAAAGCGCGCGTTTACTTTCTGTTTCCCTCTGAACCTCGTGTTACAGATTGTGTCTTATGACTTACGCGTCCCCAGAGTCCAGCACAAATCCCTTCCCCATTGTAAAAGAGCTTAATAACTGCAATAAATGGGCAAATTTAACACCGAGGATGCTTCCAGCCTTTTACTCTTGTAAACAACAGTGCACATCTTCATAAATAAACCTTTTCTTGTGTTTTAGAATATTTCCCCAGAAGTAGGGCTATGGGGACGGGACATAAAGATTCATGTGTCTCTTGCTATCGTATATGTGTCTGACTCCATACTTTTACCTTCCCCCTTCCCAACGCAAAATCAACAACCACAGTTTATAACGGAGTTGGGAGGGCTTCCCCCTTCTGCCCTACTTCCTCTTCTTGACGGGCAGGCGCTCAGCCAATGACAGATTGTCACAACTCAGCCAATGAGAAGCCGCCACGCATAGACCTCTCAATTCTTCCAATGGACTCTTTGTTTACAATAGCCCTCCCAACTTCCTCTTCCCCTCTACAAGAGTTTCTCCTTCTGTTGCTTCCAACTTGCATGCGTCTCTGTGTGTTTGCTCATTCCAAGATGCTATTGTTTGTTGATCCCAAATAAACCCATTTTTGCTGGAGAAATAAGTGTTTGTTTGTTAAAGGTCAACACTAACAAGCCCTGGAATGGGTCACTCATAGAATTTCGATAGAATTGACCCAACTCTCAATGTTTTGAGTAAATCTCTGGTTTAATCAGATCAGGATATCCTTTCACTCACCATACCCAGCCACCACAGGCGCCCTGATGGTTTTAGGGATGACCACATGATCAAAGCCAGGCCCATCAAGGGCCAACCAGTCTCAGAGTCAATACCTTTTTTTCCACTATCAGGAAAATGTACTCTTCTGACCAGAGCCAGAAAGCATGTAACCTGGTGCTGAGACAAATTTTGTGGCCATAAGGGGAAATATCATTGTTTGCTGAGGATTAGAGTACATACCCCTGCTTCCTGCAAGGAATCAGAGGAGTGAAATTCGGAAAAAGAAACTGATCATGGTCACATTGCTCCTGGATTAAGCCACACCTGAAATTCAACTCACCTCTCAGCTTTTTACTTGTGTGAGTCGATACATTCCCTTTCTTGTTTAAGCTACTTTAAGTTGCATTTTTGTCTTTATTTTCAAACATAAGCATCCTAACTCATGTACTACAGGCTGCCAAATTGTTTTTCAAAGAGTTGTCAACATTTGCAATTAGGCAGAAATTGTTTTAACCTCTTAGATAAGACAGCTGCTTCTGAGAATTCAATAATTCAGGATATCAGGGGTCACAAAGACTCTAGGATGTTGACTCACTTATATTGCTCCCCTCTCCAGTGAGCGGTAGAATATAAGGTCAAGTGGTATCCATCACCCCTGACCTGGGGGACCAGGTAGTTTGGAGACAAATTTCTGTTCGCAGATAGTGCTGTGAATTTTTATGTGTGTGTCTGCAAATTTTAAGAGCCATTTTTTGTTTTCTGTTTTTAAATATAAAACAACCCTTGCTCATTACAGAAAATCAGAAAATATCTGTTTCAACTATCTATTGCTGTGTAACAAACCACTCCAAAATTTAGCAGCTTAAGATAACAATTTTATTATGCTCCCACATGCTATCAGTCAAGAATTTGGAAAGGGCACAGTGGGGATGGCAGGTATTTCCCCACCGTGGGGCCTCAAGTGGGAAGACCAACGGCTGGGATTGACTTGATTGCTGGGCTCAGAATCGTCTGGAGGTGGCTTCACTCACACGTCTGGCCACTGATGCTGGCTGTCAGCTGGGACCTCAGCTGGGCTGTTGGCTGGAACACCTACATGTGACCTTTTCCTGTGGCCTGGACTTCCTTATAGCATGGCTGCCTCAGACTTCTGATAAGGAAGCTCCAGGCTCTAAGGCTTGTGTCTCAAAAGAAGTAGATGCAAGCTTCATGGCCTCTTATGACCTAGCATTGGGAGTCACACAGTATCACTTCCACCACTTTCAGTCACTAAGTTCACTCCAGATTCAGTGGGAGAGGACACAGACCTCATCATTTGCTAGCAGGGTTATCAAAATATTTGTGGAAATACTTTAAAACTACCACAATATTCATGTGAAAAGAAGGCAATAAGCAACAACACAACCCTGCCCACCCAGAGAAAATCACAATCAACATCTTGGTGTCTACTTTTATGGATACTTTTTTTGTTATTGATCTTTATAAAACTGGATTAGTTTTAGTCAAGACTCTTTTACGTGAACATGAGAGAAATCCATTGCAAACTAAGGTAAGCAATAAAAGAAATGTATTGGTTCATAGAGTTGAAGATCTGACTTCAGGAGCAAGCGGATCCAGGGGCTTGAAGAATGTCATTAGGATCTGTCTTACTCCACCTGTTGGTTCTACTTTCCCTTGGTTGGTGTCATCTCAGGCAGGCTCTCCCACATGGTGGCAAAAAGGGGACACTACAGCTATTGGCATGCATGGTCCTCAGTCCTTGTGCCTGTAGAAAGAAAGTTGCTTTTCCCCTGAGAGGTTTATCCTCATCCTGGAATGGCCTTCATTGGCCCAGCTTGAGTCATGAGCCCAGGAGTTCCTCTGCTGATGTGGTCTGCTAAGAATATCCCAGGGAGATGAAAAGCTCATGTCCGCCACAGGGATCGTACCACACACCCCGTCCTGTTCCCTGCGTTTTTCTGATTAACTTTATTCCATGCCAATGAATGCTCTTCCAACAACATCATGCAGAATGACTGCTTTGTAGCCCAAGAGTGGATGCACCATTATTTATTTAAGTTCCCTGTTATTGAACATTTAGATATTTCCAGCTTTTCACTGCAATAGTCAGCACGGTATGCCTCTTAACTAAATCATTGCAAACATCCACTGAATGTTATTTCTAGATGTGGAATTGTTAAGTCAAAGGACCTGCGTGCTTTTAATGCTCTGGATGCTTTTTTGTCAAATTGTCATCACGAAATGTTGTAACAACTTATCCTCCCACCTACATGATTTAAGATTGCTGATTTCCCTCCGCCTATATCCATACTGGATATCAACACTTTAAAAACAAAATCTTTGCCAAACAGACAAAATGACATTTTGTGGTTTTCATTTGCATTTCTTTTATTGCTAGTGAGGCTCAACGAATTTCAATTCCTCCTGTAGAAACTGCATTTGCTGGTGGAGAAGTGAAATGCCTGTAAGAGGGAACCAGCTCAAGACCCGCAGCCCCCACTGCTTGAGAGGCAGCGGAGAGTAACAAGAGCACTAAGCGTAATAATAATTTAAGTAAGTCGTAACTACCATTAAAGAGCATTGCCTATGATCAAGCGTTGTGCCCAGCACTCTGCATTCATCATGGTGTTTAACCCCCCAGACGTCATAGGTAACGCCCTCCCTTAGGGCCCCTCTTGTAGACCTTGTAAACTGAGAGATTTGCTCAGACCCCAGTTTGATGGCTGTGAAGTCCTCCCTCAAAATCTCTGCAAAGGGGGTTTCTTTACTGCGCCCTCTGCAGGAATGTCTGTTTCACGCCCTGTCGGCTCCGCCTCTTCACTTGCTTGTCCAAGAACTGTACTCACACAGAGCATTTTGTAAGTTTTGTCAACTTGAATAAAGACTTGGGAACCGCAGGAAGCAGGCAAGTGACTTACTGAGCGCTGTCCGGCCAGCTTCAGCGCCTGATGTTTGCTCTCCCCCTTGCAGGAGCAAAATACATCCCTCTGGCTGTCTGTACAGCAGCGTAGGAATCGCTTCCACGCTTTAGACGTGCCCTGGGAAGGGGGACTCCGTGTCCCTCGTCCTCCACAGGCTTATCAAAGTTTGTCTCCAAACAAATAACAGGAAAAAGTGGAAAGTAAAAATGCTCTCTCAGGCTTTTAACGTCTATAAGGTAGGGGGCTAAAGCTGCCCCAGTTTATAAATGAGAAAACTAAGGCTTAAAAAACATGATTGTCTGAGGTCCTGCACATATGCAGCCTACGACACCCTAAGGGATGCCACCCTCGCAGCAATGACCTCCTTGCCCTGAACTTGCGGCGCATCTCCTTGCCCCCATGCCTTCCCTCCTGCTGTTTCCTGTGCTTCTCACCGACTGGACCACATTCTCCCGTTATCCTAGTGTCTGCTGTACAAATAGACCCTCTGCCCATCCTTCAACCTGCAAAACAGGGCTCAGCCCTTAAAAGCTGGAGAGAGAAGTCACAGACGCCCACCCATGACGGCGTGGAAGGGAGGACGGTTGGGAGCCCGCCCCCAGCACCCCCAGTGCTGAGCCTTGAGAACAAGGAGACCTGGAGCAGCCGTGGAGTGGGGCACAGCTCCCCGGGGCACGCGGAGAGACCAGCCTGCACCGAGCCTGACGACTGACTCATTCACCCAGGTACCTTCCCATTTTCTCAGTTCAGGCGGTTCCTGACGCAAAGCTGAAAATTCTCCTCTGCCTCATTGTGTGCCTGTTCCCAGGAGCGGGGGATCCGGGTAGGTTTCTGAAAAGCAATTATGCTTATTACTGGTTAGGATTTCAGAAAGCTGCTCTGTTTGCCGAGTGCGTTCCGTTTCAGCCGTCTCCATCACTCATCCTTCCTGACAGCCCCATTTTGCAGGTGGAAAAATGTGCAGAGGGAGAGCAGAAAGACTGCAACAAAACACGAAAGATGGAGAAGAGAGATGCAAGGATGGAAAGAGAGATTCCCGGTGACATTATTGGTGTCCGTGGAGTTCCCAAACCTTCATCCTGGATGTCTCCCTTATAGGAGCCAATAAACTCCCCTCTTTGCTTAAACCAGTATGAGGTGATTTCCTCTCACTTACAATCAGAAGGCTTCTGACTATCATGCCTCTTATATGTACTTTTTAAAAAGTACATATATTATACTTATATTAAAACAATGTTAATATTATATATACAGTCACGTGTTGCTTAATGATGGGGATACGTTCTGAGAAATGTGTCGTTAGGCAATCTCATCTTTGTGCAAACATCACAGAGAGCACTTACACAAACCTAGAGGATATATCCCACTACACACCTCGGCTCTATGGTACTAATCTTATAGGACCACCGTCCTGGATGTGGTCTGTCATTGACTGAAATGTCATTGTGCCGCACATGACTCAATAACATTTTAGTTTGTTTTACAAAATAGGGCTCATTTAAAAAACTGAAACAGGGGCTGGCCCCATGGCCTAGTGATGAAGTTCAGCGTGGTCCACTTCGGTGGCCTGGGTTTGGTTCCTGGGCACACTTACACCACTCATCAGTGGTCATGCTATAACAGCAACCCACATACAAAATAGAGTAAGATTGGCAACGGTTGTTAGCTCAGGCAAGTCTTCCTCAGCAAAAAAAAAAAAAAAAAAACCCACCTGAAACCATCCAAAACTCTAAAAGATATAAATCTGGAGTTAAGCGTAAACAATGAAGTATATGGGCTTACCTCTGCACCCTTCCAAATTCCCACCACAACTAAAATAAAAAGATCAAAGAGGTGACCCATGAGGGGGAAGAGAACAAGAGAGAAGACAACAGCAATGAAACACTGAAGCTATGCAGCAGGTGGACACATGGTACCTGACTTGGCAGATCTAAGAAAGCTGAGACCTATGCAAGACCGTGGAGAGCAGAAAAGCCATCTGATTTATCTATGGGTTCCCCAAAGGCTCAGGAATTGGAGGTGTCATGTGCCTCTTAAAATAGGGTACAGATAGGGCAGGAAATCGCAGATTTGTTAAAAGTCTGTAAAGGAGCAGTTAGGCCCCTGGGTGAGGACCCCCTCAGCCAGGCAGAAGATTAGCGAGTGTCCTTCTGGACTGAAGCAAGAGACACTGGCCCTAGGACTTCCATCCGGAAATGAGGAAGGGCTGAGTTAAGTGAGAGGGCTGATTTAAAGGCTGAGGCCTCGTTCTCCTCTCTGCTCTGACAGTCAGGCTTCTACTCCACCAGGCAGGCAGCTAGAGGATTCTGCTCTGAGAAAAATGAGCAGCCCAAGAGAAAAGGCCACAGGCACTCACAGCTGAGGCTCTCCCAAATAAACAGCCCAGCCAGTCCAGCCTTTCCGCATCAACACCTGTCTCCAATGCATTTATTTGCATGTGTAATTGCTTACTAGGGAGAGAAGGTTGTGATTACCCACACTGCTCTGCCACTGCCTTTTAACTTAATGTTGTCCTGGGGACACATCCATGTCTGCACGTGTAAGTCTCCATCATGAGGTAGACTGATATGTATGAAGAACAGGATATTCACACAGTCTCCGAGTATCGCCCCACGGGTTTCTTAAGTACAGAGGGAGAAGGGGCCTTTCCAGTGAGAAAGCTGATGAACACTGCTTTAACCAAAGGATCAAATTTGGCATCACCAATGAGGAACACACTGATACCACATGCCTTCTTCCAGGATGCACTAACAAGGACACAACATTATTTCCAAAGCATCCCACTAAAAATGCACATCCTGAATCCAACTGGGAGGAAACAGACGAATCCAGAATGTGAGATAGTGTCCTAGACTGTTCAAAAATATCAGCATTATGGGAGAGGGGGGAAAAGCTGGGAAATGTTCTAGAATGAAGGCAACTAAAGAAATATGACAACAAAATGTAGTGGAATCCTAGATTGGAAAGAAAGTAGCTAAAAAGGACATTTTGGGGACAATTGGAGAAAGCTGAATGTAGAATATAAATTTGAATATAGAATGTATAAAATGTATTAATTAATGTATCAATGTTGAATTTCCTGAGTATGGCACAAATATGGCAAAACATTAATGATCGGTGAAACTCTGTGAAGGATATACGGTGTTCATTGTACAATCCTTGCAAGCTGTCTGTAGGCTTGAGATTTTTCAAAATAAAAAGGGGAGGATAAGGGAGTTGGCCTCTGGAGTCTGATCTTCATGATCCATGTGGGAAGGTGACTCAGCTTCTCCAAGTGCCATTGCCTCCCCTGTCAAGGGTGATAATAACAGAACCTACCTCATGAGGCTGTTGAATTAAATGAGATAATACCTGCAAAGTGCGTATCATAGCTCCTGACATAGTAAATGTTAGCTGTCATTATCATCTGCCTCGTTCTCTTTAATGAATGCATAATTCCATTGTCTTGAGTTTCTCTTGATTTGGCAGGAAAGTCATCGCCCAGCTAATGAGCTCTGCTATTTTCTTGTCAGTGCCAGAGAAGGTGGTCATAGTTTGTGATGTCTGCTATGGATTGGAGCAGAAAGACTTGCTCCGACTGTTGAATTTGGATGGCTGACCAGTGGACACCTGTCGTTTAGAGCCCCTCTTCCTAACTCCTTTGGGTAAGAGCCCCCTTTTGAGAAGGGAAGCCCCACAATGTGGTGTGAGCTGGGTTAGCTCTGTTTCCTCAACTGCTCCCAGGGCAGCCACCCACCCAGTCCTGGATGAAGTTCTCTCCTCCTGACGGCAGTGGTTACTTTCAAGATAAGCATCATCTCACACAGGCTCCTCCCTAGGAGATCTTTACCAACACGTTCTGGAATACCTACGATGAACCAGAAATACCGAAGTGGATAAAGCCCAGCCGTGGACACAGGCACTCCTTGGGTCTAGAAAGGGAGACAGACAATATGCACATCCGGCTCCCTACCATCCCAAATCCCGAAAAGATCAATATTGGTCGCTTCTCTATCATTCCTTCAAATGAGGCACCAAGATTGAACTTCTCAGAAAACTGTTGTATCTGCAAGGCAGAGATTTAAAGTTCTCTCCGAAAGACCTGTAAGGAGCAATTTCCTCCCAATTACCACTCGTCTCTCGTCAACACTATTCCCCTGGGAGGCATCAATAGAGGGAGATGATACTGGAAGATAATGTCAGGGAACCTGCACTATTAAATAACTTCTGGAAATCCCAAAGGCTTAATGATAACGCTTTTCCTCTGAACTCCTAACTCCTTTTTTTTTTTAAAAGCACTCTTTAGCTATTTCATTTTATTATGTTCAAACCATCCTTTGACGCAAGTGGGACAAAGATAGTTATATCCATCCCTCTGATAGCAGAGGGGGCGGTGCAGTGTCACGGGGAAGAGCTCAGGCTCTGGCGTCACACTGCCTGCATTCATCCTGGGCTCTGTCGATTAGCAGCTCTGTAAACTTGGGTCAGTGACGCTGCTGCTTTGAGCCTCGGTTCCCTTATCTATAAAATGGGGTTTAAAAAGTACTTGATTGGTGGTAAGGCTGAAATGAAATAATGAATGCAATGGCAAAACCTGGCACGTAGTAAGTGCTCAATAAATCTTACCTATTATTATCATTGTTGTTACAGACAATCCAGGGATGACAAAGGTAGACAAGCAATCCTGGAGAGCTGCCAGGCAGAATCAGGGTCTTAGATGTGGAGGCAGATGCAAAGGGCCAAGAAAACGGTCCCTGCTCTCAAGGATCTCACAACTAGGTTGGGGAAAAGGGATAAAATGCAGGGGCAAGTCAAACAATAACGCACACAATTAGCAAGGAGTCCCCTATAAAAGATGTTTCAAGGTGGCACAGGTGCTGAGACACACAGTATGGGCACTGGAGTGAGCTCCAATGGAACTCCACTTCCAAGGATGGGAACTAGCTCATCTCTGGCTGGAATCAGCATAGAATCAAGCCAGAAGAGATGCTCAGGTGAACATGTATATAAATGTTCAAAATGAGAACATCTGTTACAGACAGATGTAGTTTGAGAAGCATATTGCCAGATTCTCACAAGAAAGTAATGTAGGGGTCACAAAGTTGGCCTGGTCTAGAATTCAGGTCAACCTATTGCCACAGCTCCTAATCTTCCTGTGACGTCTCACTGCCTTCATTGATTTCTCTCAACTTCTCCACAGGAGCTGAAGCATAGTAGATGCTTGTTCCATATTGATGGAGAGGATGGAAGGATGGGTAGATGGTGTACGATGGGTGGACTGTAGA